>NC_069502.1:412895557-412918057 GCF_027579735.1 Bombina bombina
TCACATGGCTTTTCTACTATATAAAGAAATATGCTTAAAGGATTACTTTCTGTTATAATTTTTAAGCTAAACAACGAACATATTAAAGTTAATAAACATTAATTAAAACCTACTGACCTATATTTTCTCCAAAACGAAGTTTCATAACGTTCTAAAAGTTATATCTTTTATTCGCCGATAATGTCACATTATCCTGCCCACTATTTTCAGCATTGAGTGTTCAAAATACTTAAACCAATAACTTTGTGTTTAAAGCACCATTTTGAAACCTAGGTATTGTAAACGGATTGGTACAGAGCAAAGGATACCCACGGAGTGGGTTTGGAAAACAATTAAATTTGCAGACAAGATTTCTGATATACGGTAGAGATATGTTAATGAAATGCTATTGATAAAAAGCGTATTTGGGGTAGTTAGTTAGTAACAGGCATAGAAAATATTTACTTACATTGGCCCTTTAAGCGTCCTGGCAGTTCTATTGGCTGATTTCAAATAAAATTTCAAATCTGCCAATAGAGGGTCAGATTACGAGTGGAGCTCTATTAATAGCACGCATGACAGGGCAATTTTGCGCCATTTTGGGTGAACGTTAAAGAACATTTGTATTACAAGTTGAAAGGAAAAGCGATTGAGAGCGCAACATGTGTCAGGACAGTGCAAATAAAAAGCTCTGGTTAACTGACATGCAAGTAAAAAAAGTACATGTAACAGTATAGTTACATTTATATTAACACTATCTGATAAAAAAATTTTTTAAAAAAATTGCATGAAAAAGTTATAAGGGACACGTATAAATAATGTTATTTATTAAAATATACATGTATATACAAAAATATATATTTATTGAAATTTCCTGTATGAAGTGCCCGGTCGGGTTAGTGCACAACTGTGGGTATTTTCTTGTTTTTTTTTTTATAACAAATCTGCTCCATTGAAGTCTAGGGGGAGAGTGCGATCTTCTCCAGTACAGGGCTTAACGCGCGTTGGGCAGCAAACGTGCAAAAACATTACTTTTAACCTGCAGTATGCGTGCTATTCGACACGCAAAGTTAAATTACTTCTAGCGCAGATAGCGCGCTAGTAGGAGTGCAAATTTGCTAATCAGCCAATAGGAAAAAAGGTACTTCTATTGGCTGATTTAAAAATCAATCAGCCAATAGCTTAACTTTTTTCTTATTGGCTGATTTGAAATTGAATTTGAAATCAGCCAATAGAACTACCAGGACACCACTATAGAAGGGGTAAACTGGCATTTAAAGCTCATGCTCACGACAACATGAAGATAGATGGAAGAAAGAAGAGGAGGACCGTCGCTGAGGACCTATGCCGTGGATGGTAAGTAAATCTTGTGTTTCTAGTGTTAGTTGTTGTTTTTTTCTGGGGTGAAAGGTTAGTTTAAGTATAGTGTTTTTTTTTTTTTTCAGTTTAGTTTTAAGATAGGGTTTTTTAGGAGAGACATTTTTGGGGGGTACTTTAGTTTTAGAATAAAGTTGTTGTTTTTTTTTTATTGGGCCTTTTTTATTTTTTTAGGTACTTTAGTTTCAGTATAGGCTTTTTTATTTTATAATTACCTTTTTTTTTATTGTTAGGACTTAGCTTAGGGGGTCTTGGGAGGTTACCAATTAGGGGGTTAATAGAGTAGGGAGTTAATTGCAATGGTATATTGTGGCCCTTTTGGGGTTAAAGGGACACTGAACCCAATTTTTTTTCTTTTGTGATTCAGATAGAGCATGCAAGTTTAATCAACTTTCTAATTTACTCCTATTATACATTTTTCTTCATTCTCTTGCTATCTTTATTTGTAAAAGGAGGCATCTAAGCTATTTTTTGGTTCAGAACTCTGGAATTTATCCACCAATCAGCAAGAACAACCCAGGTTGTTCACCAAAAATGGGCTGGCATCTAAACTTACATTCTTGCATTTCAAATAAAGATACCAAGAGAATGAAGAAAATTTGATAATAGGAGTAAATTAGAAAGTTTCTTAAAATGGCATGCTCTATCTGAATCACAAAAGAAAAAAATTGGGTTCAGTGTCCTTTTAATAGTGTAGGGATTTTTGTTACAATGGGGGTTAAGTAGTGTAGGATTTATTGCGATGGGGTTGTGGCAATTTAGGGGTTAATAGTATATGGGGCTTTGCTATGGGGTTGTGGTGGTTTAGAGGTTAAAGGATTACTTTCTGTTATAATTTTTAAGCTAAACAACTAACATATTAAAGTTAATAAACATTAATTAAAACCTACTGACCTATATTTTCTCCAAATCGAAGTTTCATAACGTTCTAAAAGTTATATCTTTTATTCGCCGATGATGTCACATTATCCTGCCCACTATTTTCAGCACTGAGTATTCAAAATACTTAAACCAATAACTGTGTTTAAAGCGCCATTTTGAAACCTAGGTATTGTAAACGGTTTGGTACAGAGCAAAGGATACCCACGGAGTGGGTTTGGAAAACAATTAAATTTGCAGACAAGATTTCTGATATACGGTAGAGATATGTTAATGAAATGCTATTGATAAAAAGCGTATTTGGGGTAGTTAGTTAGTAACAGGCATAGAAAATATTTACTTACAGTGGCCCTTTAAGTAGTATAGCAAGTTTTTGTGATGGGGTTGTTGTGGCTTAGTGCAGCGGGTTTTAATGATGGTTGTTGTGGCAGTTAGGGGTTAAAGGACCAGTCAATGCAAAACATTTGCATAATGATCAAATGCACGATAACAAGACAATACAATAGCACTTAGTCTGAACTTCAAATGAGTAGTAGATTTCTGACAAATTTCAAAGTTATGTCTATTTCCACTCCTCTTGCAACATGTGACAGCTATCAACCAATCACAAATGCATATACATACAGTACTGTGCAAAAGTCTTAGGTCACCATTAGATTTGTTGTTTTAGCAATGGTATAATGACCATATATAATTATTTCTCAGTCTGTCTTTATTAGAATACAATCAGAAAATATGGGATATTTTTATGCAGTATTAAAAAACAGAAAAAAAAAATCTGCTTCTGTTGGCTAAAGTGGTAAGTATTTATTGCGACCTCCCCTTACACTTGAGCAATAGCAGGAACCTGGCTCTCATAAACCCTAATGGAAAGGAACACTAATTAATGTAATTGCTGTATTTGTCCTACTTTATTATGTCAAAATGACTGCTGTTAAAAAAGGTCTATTACTCCAGGTTTGTGCAAGACATAGTTGAGCATTACATACACATGTGGTATGAGTTTAATTCATTGGAATCTTGCTAATAAGACCAACTTTTAATCACATCATTTCATTCAAAATGCCAAAGATCACAGAATTTGACAGACATAAAATCATACTTTTGCATCAGCAAGGCCACTCTCAAAGGGAAATCGGCAAACAAACTGGATACTCAAGCTGTGGTATTCAAGCTGTTATAAAGAAATTTGAAGAATCAGGAGAGGTCAAAAGAGTTTCTTCTTTGAAAGCTAGGAAGAAGTCCAGCAAGGACCTTGCTCAGCATCTGGCAGATTCATCGGAATGCCAAGTTGACCCTTCTACTGTCCGAAGAAGCTTGATCAGGAATGGTCTTGTAGAAGGGTAGCAGCCAAGAAACCACTTTTTTTCGGAAGGGGAACAGGGTGAAAAGGCTAAGATATGCTAAAGCACACAAAGATTGGAATGAAGATCAGTGGAAAAAGAGTATTATGGAGTGACAAATCCAAGTTTGAAATTTTTGGGCCCAATCGTTGACAATATGTGTGAAAAGAAGAGTTGGAGAGAGATGAAAGAATAAGTGCGTGTAGCCTTCAGTGAAACATGGTGGATGGTCTGTCCCTACTTTGGGGCTGCATTTCTGCCAGCGGTGTTGGCGATATTGTCTGATGGGATCAAGAATGCAAAAAGCAATGGTTTTATCTTTCAGCATGATAATGATCCCAAGCACACTGCTAATGCAGTGAAATCATATTTGTAGAGAAAATCAGCTGATAAAACACTGACAGTCATGGACTGTTCTCCACAGAGTTTAGACCTGAATATTATAGAGGCAGTATGGGATCATCTGGACAGAGAAATAAATAAAAGACAACCTAAATCTAAAGAGAACTCTGGGAAGTGCTGAAAGAAGCCTTGTATTATATACCAGAAGATTACTTCAGGTCTCCCCAAAAGAGTTCAAGACATGCTTAGTACCAAGGGAGGTTACACCAAATACCTTTGCCTTAAGAAGTTCTGAAAATTGTGGGGGGGGGGGGGGTTGAAATATTTTATTCATATTTCCTATATTTTCCGTTTGTTTCTTATTACAAAGACTTAAAAATTAAATATGGATGGTCATTACAACTTTGCTTAAACAGCAAATCTAATGGTGGCCTAAGACTTTTGCACTGTAATGTATATATTCTGTGAATTCTTGCACATGCTCAGTAGAAGCTGCTGACTCAAAAAGTGTAAATATAAAAAAACTGAGCATTTGTTGTTAATGGAAGTAAATTGGAAAGTTGTTTAAAATTGCATGCTCTTATCTAAGTTATGAAACTTTAATTTTGACTTGAGTGTCCCTTTTAAATAGTATGTTTACATATTTTCAATAGCCAGAATTGTATTTTGGACCAATATTGGAGTATTTTGGGGCAGCCCCAGAATAGGTGCGGAATGTCTGGGTCAGGCAGGGAGCATTTGGGGCACGTGTTAGTCGCGTTGGGTACCCACTTAGCACGTAATTTGGGAGTGATGTAGCTGCGGTGCATAAGTTTAAAGGGACATTGAACCCAAATTTGTTCTTTCCTGATTCAGATAGAGCATGCAATTTTAAGCAACTTTCTAATGTACTCCTATTATCAATTTTTCTTTATTCTCTTGGTACCTTTATTTGGAAAAAAAAAGGCATCTAAGCTTTTTTTTTTTTTTTGGTTCAGTACTCTAAACAGCACTTTTTTATTGGTGGATGAATTTATCCACCAATCAGCAAGAACAACCCAGGTGGTTCACCAAAAATGGGTCAGCACCTAAACTTACATTCTTGCATTTCAAATAAAGATACCAAGAGAATGAAGAAAATTTGATAATAGGAGTAAATTAGAAAGTTTCTTAAAATGGCATGCTCTAACTGAATCATGAAAGAAAAATTTTGGGTTCAATGTCCATTTAAGGTGTGTTTTTTTTTTTTTCTATGATCTGATGCCATTGTGGCCCGTGACACCAGCTCAAAGCTTGTGGTCAAGACCTCTTTGTTTATGTCTATGTTTGTGTTTGCTTTCCAGCTGTCACACATCTGTTGTGTAAGCTCAACAGTCTTGTTCTGAGTGATTAGGTTGTAGATGTGTGAGATAGAGTGTGTTCCTTGTTTGGTTAGAGAGCAGAGACTGTCGATATGAATACAAATTGTGCAGTCAAGTCCATCGTTTAATAGTTTGCGAAAATAGTGGGAGCAATGGAGATATGCAAAGGTGCTGTGTTGAGGAAGGTTGTATTTTTATTGGAGTGTTATTAGGGGATGCAGTTTGTTGGAGCTTGGCTCTATCAGTTGTGCTATGGAGGTTAGGCCCCTTTCCTCCCACATTCTTAACATTTGGGTGATCATACATGGTAGGAAGGTAGGATTGCCCTGTATCGGGAGATGCTTATTGTTCGTGTGAGTCCTCACCACCTGTAGAGCTTTACCCATGCCCTCAGAGGGTCCCTGTATAAGATGTTATCTTTGATTTGGGGGGGAAGGGAGTGTAGTGTTGCGTGCGGTAAGATGGCTTGGTGGAGTGGGTGCATGAGGTGTTTCTCCAGCTGTTTGTCACTGAAAACCGATGTCTGCCAGCCACTCAAGGACTAATTTGGCTAATGTGGACCAGTTGTACCATTCCACAATTGGTAGCTTAAGGCCCCCTTTAACTGTTGGCATAGCCAACTTGAGGCGGCTGATTAGTTCTTCTTTTGTCGTTCCACATAAACTTAGAGAATGCTCTGTTCACAGTTTGTAAGTCCTTTTGTGTAAGTAAGAGTGGTAATAGTTGTAGGGGGTATAGCAGCTTGGGCATCACTATAATTTTTATTAGATTGATTATGCCTGACAGGGAAAGTGTTTGTTAGTTTTTACCATCCAGTCAATAAAGTTTGTATTTATGTAAGTACAGGGGGGATATTTAGTTTGTAGATTAAGTTAGGGTTTGTGTGTAACTGGATTCCTAGGTATTTGAAGGATCCTACCGTGTTTTTGAGTGTTAGCGTTAGAGGTTTTTGTTAAGGAATATCTATTCCAACTTAGCTAAGTTCACTTTATATCCAGAAATTTCTCCAAATTGATTAAGTATGTTGATGAGTTTTGGGATTTCAGTGTTTTGGATTTTGAAGGTACAGCAATAGGTCATCGGCATATAGGTATAAATGTAAGGAATGGGGGCCCACCCTCACTCCCTCCAGAGTGTTTCTAATGTGGATGGCTAACGGCTTTATGGCCAGATTAAATAGGAGGGGTGAAATTGAGCAGCCCTGCGGGTTCCTCTTTCCAGTAAGAGGGGTTGAGAAACCTCACCATTAACTATAACAAGGATTTTGATAGAATGTCTGGATGAGTTTAAGTCCCCGGTGATACCAAACCTATCTATGGAGGTCAACAGGTGATCCCATTCCACTCTGTCGAATGCCTTCTCCGTGTCAATAGCAAGAAAGCATTGAATTGATGCGTCCCTCACTTCTAGCCTCCCAGTAGTGGGAAATGACTGCTAAAGTCTTACGGATGTTTGTGACCGATGAGCGATGTCTCATAAAGCCAGTTTGGTCTTTATGAATAATGCTTCCGACCACCCCGACCCATATCATTGTTTAACAATGATATGGGTCTATAAGAGGCGGCCAAACTGGGGTCTCTATCAGGTTTTGGAATTAAGCACATGTGTGCATCTGCGAAGTGTGTCGCTGGTTGAGCTGTGTTTTTTATGTATGCTGTGAATGATTGAGCTAGGGATGGACTAAGTTCTTTTTGGAGAATTTTGTAATATTCTATTGGGGTTTTGCCCAGTTTGGCAGTTCCTATGGCTTTCTCTACTTCCAAGGTTATTATGGGTGTATTTAAGTGGTCTATCTGCTCAGGGGTGAGGGCGGGCGTTTGTTCTTGGGACCATAATTTATCTTTTTCTCTGGGTAATGCATTATGTCTAGAGTAAAGATCTGTGTAAAAGCATATGAATTCCTTTGTTATTGTCTTGTTGTTGGTTTGGGTAACCCCGTTAGACATTTGTGAGAAATTAGTTTTACCGTGTTGACCAGTAGCTTTCCTGCCCTGTTCCCAAATCTATAGAAACATCCCTTTCTGTGATGTTGAAAGGTTAGGTCTTGTTGCTGTAAGATGTCATCCCTAATTTTCTTCAGTTCATAGTATTTTAGTGTTTTGGGAGGAGGGGTGGGCTAAATAGTCATTGGGGGTGACGTGACTGCAGAGTTTGTGTTTGCTTCTATTTATTTGCGTTTGGAGTTGTAGTGGACTGTGTAATTGGTTGTGTGTCCCCTCATTATAGCCTATGAAGGATTCCAAAAGATCCCAGGGTTGTTTTGGTGTTGATTGCTAAATCTAGCGTATTCTAGCCAATATGTCTGCAGGTGTTTTCGAAATTCTAAGTTGTTGTATAAGTACATAGGAAATCGCCAAGCCCTCTGAGAGGGATTATGTGGGATGGGGTGTAGTTCTAACAAAATTCGTTAATGATCTGAGATCACTGTGTCAGTAATTTTGAGTGCGCAGGATCTGGTTATTTAGTTGTGGGGAGCATAAGAAATTGTCTGTCTATCTGGGATAAAGACCTGTGTGCTTTAGAGAAGCAAGTGAAGTCTCTTTGAGTCAGGTGATGTAGTGGTCTATAAGACCCAGGGTGGCTTTCAAGGCAGCAATGGTGGCAGTTTCTGTTTTCTGTCTTCTGGTGTGTCCCTTAGTTTGGTCTGCAGTGTGGGTGTCAGTTCTTCCATCTAGGTGTATAGCTTAGACTAGATTAAAGTCTCCCCCCACCAGAAGAGGCTTGTCTGCGTTTGGGAGCAAGGTTGCCTGGAGGAAGTGCCAAAATTGGAGGAGTGGGTGATTAGGGCCATAGACGTTACATATGATGTAGGATTTCCCCACTGTTTCGAGGGTTGCTACTATGAATCTGCCCTGTGTGTCAATGTTAAGTGCTAAGACCTGTGCCGATAAGCCTTTTCTCACAAGTATTGCAACTCCTCTCTTGCGCCCCTGTACTGGGGTGTAGAGAACCTGACCCACCCATCTGGTCTTTAATTTTTCATGTTCAGTGTCAGTCAGGTGTGTCTCCTGTAACAGAGCTATGTCCGTGTGTAAATGCTTGAGGTGTTGCAAGATGATGCTCCTTTTGCCTGGGGAGGTGATGCCTCCCACATTCCAGGAAACTATCTTAAGTGCTTGGGACATGGTATGTGGAGGGGAGGTGTTAAGTTACAGAGTAAGTCAGATGTTTGGTTCGTAGTAGGGGGTGAATGGGTATGTGTGATTGGCATCACTGTGTGTGCGTGTGGGTTCAGCAACTCACGGTTTTTATGGTCTGTAGATATCATTCTGTCCCTTTGGAAGTCCAATACTGTCTCCTCCCAAGACCTTTTAAAAAAGAAGAGACAAGTTGTAACAGTGGTGGTTGAGTATGCTCACTACGTAGCTTAGGAGTGGCGTCTTTATACTGAATGCTAAGGGTTGGTTGTAAATTTAAATTAGGTTGTCTGTGTGGATCTTGCCACACCAGTCTCTGCATAATACTATTAACTATGGGACCAAGGTAGTTCTTAGTCCAAAAAAATGGGTTAAAGCTGTGTAAGTTCATATTGAAGAGGAGCTTCAAAATTGAGTAAAAGTAGTCCAGGAGTTTACAATATCCCTCAACTCTCTCGTCCCTAGCTTCGGTATCTAGGCGTTCTTGCAGCTGTTGCGGTGTGAGGAAGAGCTTGGGGCCTTTTGGGGTCATGAGCCGGTGTTTGGCTGGGTAGAGGAGTGAGACTTGTCTTCCTTGTAAGTGCAATTTAGAGCAGAGGGGTGCAAACTCATTTCTTTTCCTAGTAACTTTGGCAGAGAAGTCCTGGAAGATGAGCAGCTTGTGTCCTTCATAGTTGAGATCTGGTTTGGATCTATATGCCTTAAGAACTGCTAATTTTTCCTGGTAGCCCAGTAGCATAAAGATGACTTGTCTGGGTTGTTGGTTGGATCTGGATGGTAGGGTATCTGGTCCAATTCTGTGTGCCCTCTCCACGTCAAGCGGCAGGGTGTCGGGGTCCAGCTGCAATAGTTTAGACAGTGTCAGGGCTGTGAATTCGAGCAGGTCTTTGTTCTTGATCGACTCAGGCACCCCCACCACCCTTAGGTTGTTACGGCGGGAGCGGTTTTCAAGATCGAGTTTCTATTGAAGAGTTGAGTTCTGGCGTTCTAATATTTGTATAGTGATAGAGGACGAGTGTTGAGTGTCTTCTACATCTGAAATTCTCTCTTCTGCTTGTTGTAGACGTGTAGAGTATTGCCTGATCTCGGTGGTGAGGATATCCATGCCTGCCTGTAGTGACTCCATGTTGTGCAGAAAAAGGCCTTTAGATCATTTAGTAAGGATTGTGAGGTGTCCTGAGTTGGTTCTTTATCAGGTGCTGCAAACGGTTCTATCTGGGAGTCTGATGCTTGCTTCTGCTTTCTTTCTGCTGGTTTCTGCTTGTCTGCCATGATGGGTATGGATTGTGTAGCAGCCAAGTTAGTGACTCACAAACAGCCCCCCTACCAGGGAATGTGTAGTTCAGTCACTATATGCTTTGGGACCATGGTGGCGGTGAGAGGAGAATGTTTGTCCACCTTCATGCAGGTTATCAGGGACGCTGCAATAAGAGGGCTTTATGGTGGTGCTTTATAGGTAAAAGTTCAGGCCTTGGAAGCGTTTAGAAAGGGTTCTTGTGGAGTGGATTATAGCTTGATTATAAGAGAGATGCTGAGATGTACTTCAAAAGGCCCTCTTAGCAAGGAGATTATTGCAAGATTGTGTGACCCCCTTTATTTCTCGAGCAGGCAGTCCTTGTTTAAATATATAATTGTGGAGAGTTCTGTAAATAGTGTTCTGCCATATAAGTGGCTCCTCTTTTCCCCTGAATTAGGTGATTGGAGGTAGTGGGCCCTTAAAATAGCGTTGAGCAGGGAAGTAAGCTGGTCTGAGTTGGTCACTCTTTCAAGAGTGAAAATGCATATTTTCTGTTGTTGTTGCTGTTGCTATTTTGCTGCCTGTTACATCTAAAGTCACCTTCCTTCCTCTCTGTAAATTAGATTAGTGCGGGAGGGGTGGGAAGGTGTGGTAACAGGGGATTCTTATGGGGGTTAAGGGACCAGGTTTATGTCTGCTGCGTCCCCCCCTGTAAGTTGTACTTTACCCCTTCCACAAGGTGTTGAGGCTCAGCAGAAGGTCCTGTGGGGCTCCCGGGACTACCGCTCAGGTTCTGTGTGGCTGCAGTGTGGTCTATGGCAGATGGGAGCTGTGTGGGTCACAGCTTCTGTCTGTAAAGTGGCGCCGGACATTTTGCGCCTTTTCACTGCTTTCGCTTCTCAGGGGCAAGGGTGCGATGTGGAGGCCCTTCAAGCCGTGATTTCCAGCTGCAGCAAGTGTCCGGAAGTGTAAGGGCGCCTGCTCAGCAAGGAGATTAGCGTCGGTTAGCTGATGGCAGCAAGTAAGTGCTTTATTGGAGCTGTTTTTTACAGAGGTCTGTGAATCTTATTCCTTTTTCCTACCTCACTTGCTTGGCTACACATTAGATTGAGGTATGTGGGAGGGGTTTTATAGAGCTCTTGTGGTTTGGGAATCTTGCCTCCTCCTAGAGGTAGAGAAGAGTAATTCCCATGAGTAAATGGATAGTGGACTCTCACCACCATTAAATAAATCAATTTATCAGGTAAGCATATTATTTTTTTAATACATTTAAACTTATAGAGCAGACTTCACAGAGGCAGAACTCACTGAATTTTCGGTGCTCTGACAAAATTCCGACGGACATTTGGCCGACATCATTCTGTCCGACGGACATTGGGCTGACGGACAGAATGCTGAAGCATGTTCAGAGTTCGGCCGAGGGCAGATATGCTCTGGAGTGCTCTGTTCTAATCAGAGCCTCGGGCGACGCACCTGCCTCTGGGAACCTAACCATGGGTCCCAGATCGCACGTCTTGTAATTCTCTGTCTGTGAATATATCTATCTATTGAATCTATTTATACAGTATATGTATTGAATCTATCTATCAAATTTATCTTATCTATCTATCTACCTATCTCGTGGCCGGACTGTTATCTGACAGCCACTTGTGTGTCAGACTATTATCCGTTGGCTAAATGTCCGTCTGCCAAATGTCTATTGGCCAAATATCAGTTGGCTAACAGTCTGGCCACGTAATTTTCTAAGAAAAAGGGAGGAATTAGGAAATCCCAGAGAGATGAGTGATGCTTTCCATAAAAAGTAATGAAGCTCTCTGGGATACAAAATTTCACATGATCGAGAGAGAAGGTAACGGGATAACCCCTACAATGTAACTTGCTTTTGTCTATATTTTTATATATATTACTTACTTTCATGTAATTGGCAAGAGTCTCTGAGCTAGTGATGTATGGGATATACGTCACTAGCTCATGGACTCTTGCCAATATGAAAAAAATGAGTTTATCGGGTACGTTCCTACATAAATTATTTTTTTCTGTTAGTTAAAATAGGTCTATTGTGAATTTTGAGCAAACCTTACCAGCTGTTTAAAATATTTAGAAAGTTTCGCAAGCGGTGAGAGAGCTTCATTCATACCCAATTTCTGAAAGTGTCAGTTTTAGTTTTAAGCAAATTCAAGGTGCAATGTAATTTTGTATATTTAAACAGAAATATACAAAGTATGATCCTAATTTGTTAAAGTAACACAGAAGTGTAACAAAACTCTCATATCATGCAGTGCTATATTGCACTGCGCTTGTCTCTCCTTCATATATAGAAATGAGCGAGAGCTCACAGTGCTGGAAAGTTCCGCCCTTTATTCTTTTGAATATTTAGTGAGTTCAGCCACTGTGAAGTCTGAACTGCAATTTCTCTCCATGCAGGAGAGCATTTGAATATCAGAGCCTACGTGCTATTGCATTGTCTTGTTATCATGCATTTGTTGATTATGCTAATCTACTGTATTTAGAGTGTAATACTGGATTACCTTGTATATTTTATTTATTTATTTTTATTTTTTTACAAAAGACTCTCTCCTTCTTTCTACTCTAAATAAATATTAGTGATTTAGGTATTCTTATATAGAACAAAGTTGACAGAATGCTGGTGTGAAATGAAACAACCTGAATGAGGATTGTGTCATACCCATTTTTTTCATGTAAGTGGCAAGAGTCCATGAGCTAGTGACGTGTGGGATATACATTCCTACCAGGAGGGGCAAAGTTTCCCAAACCTCAAAATGCCTATAAATACACCTTCCACCACACACATACCTCCGTTTTACAAACTTTGCCTCCTATGGAGGTGTGTGAAGTAAGTTGTGCTTGATTTCTTCTGTGATAGGCGCTTCTAAGCATTCTGAAGCCTGATTCCTCTAAGAGTACAGTGTTTGTCAGAGGGATGTGAAGGGAGTATTGCCTGTTGATTTAGTGGTTTCACCCATAAGAAAACCTTTCAAAGGCTCTCTGTAATCGGTCGCAGAAATTCATCCCCTGCCTCCCTTTTCAGATCGACGTTATATGCTTTAATGCTTCTGGTTCTCTTCATATGTTAAGAGCTATGATGCCAATTTTTTTGCATCTTACTTTAACATAAGCATTTTTTCCTCATTCTTGAAACTGCTATATGAGGAAATTGGATAGTTTGTTTAAATGTTGTTTTTTTTCTTTTTACATTTTGCAAGATGTCTCGGTCTGATCCTGCCTCTGATGATGCTGTAGAAACCATGCTGCCTTAACACAGTTCTACCAAAGCTAAGTGTGTCTGTAGTAAATTAACTGATGTTATTTCTTCAGCCCAATTATGTGGCATCTGTCATGATAAGCTTTTGCATGCTGATAAGGTTTCTATTAGTACTAATACATCGTCTGTTGTTCCTTCATCGTCTAATGTACCTGATATTCCTGCAGATGTAAAGAATTATATTGCTGTAGCTATAGATAAGGCCATGTCTGCTATTCCCCCTTCAAATAAACGTATAAGGTCTTTTTTTTTTTATTGACCGACAGCATACTGAAATATCCTCTGCTGATGAGGATTCCATCCTGATTCAAATTCTGAAATTGACAAATCTTCCTATCTGTTTAAGATTGATTATATTCATTATTTGTTCAAGGAAGTTCTGGTTACTTTGGTATTGAAGAGTCTAGTCCTCTTGATAACAAAGCCAGTAAACATTTAAATTCTGTTTTTAAACCTCCCAAGGTTGCACCTGATGTTTTTCCTATTCCAGATCCTGTTTCTGATATGATTAATAACACATGGTCTAAGCCTGGTTCTTCTTTTAATCCTTCTAGGTTTAAAATGTTGTATCCTTTACCTGTGGCTAATTTAGAGTTTTGGGAAAAAGTCCCTAAGGTTGATGGGGCTATTTCCACTCTTGCCAAACGTACTACTATTAGTACTTCTTTTATGGATCTTTTAGATAAAAAGATTGAATCTTATCTAAGAAAAGCTTATTTACATTCTGGTTATATTCTTAGACCTGCCATTTCTATGACTGATGTGGCTGCTGTTTCAGCTTTTTGGTTGGACAGTTTAGCTCGTCAGGTAGAAGATACTGATTTGTCTAGAATTTTTCTTCTGCTTCCGCATGCTAATCCATTTAATTTGTGATGCTATATTTGACATTATTAAGATCAATGTTAATTCTATGTCTTTAGCTATTTTAGCCAGAAGAGCTTTATGGCTTGAATCTCTATCTTTCCAGGGTAAGAATTTATTTTATAGAAAAAAAGAGAAAAGAAGGCGCCAACATAGTGCGGTTACCAATGGGATGGAACACGCTTAGTAAATAATACCAGGTACTCACAGGATGAAAGACACTTGAGAAGTGTCACAGGTGCCTCCTGGACTCTCAGAGTTGTCCAGCTAACTCCCACTCCACTGTGGTGGTAAGGTTCCGCTTGTCTCTACCGATTAAGATGGCTCCGCTAGTGGTTGTGGCTCCCAGCCAGTATTCCAATAGGACTCTCTTGCGGTTTCCCCAAATCCAGCTATCCAGTTAAAATCCGTGCTCTCCGGTGAGAGGTGATACAGCAAGGATAAAAGTGGTTTGTGACGGTGGTAACAAACTACAATGTTGCCATTAAAAATATCAGAAAAGAAAGTTCGTGGCTGCAGTAATAAAATCAAAAAGGACTTTATTTACACAACGTTTCTCGGTCTGTACGTGACCGTTTCCTCAGGTGCATAAGTGTATAATGAAACACATAAAAACCACGAACTTATATCAGTAATACAGCGTCTCCAAATGCATATTGCGCATGTACGTGGGTGTGTCCCCATACTGGGAGTTCCATTGGCGTAAACTAACCAATGAGGTGCTTGTAATCACACACCTCCATAATTACGAGTGTATTGGGGAATTACTCAGTGTGGTTTTAACAAATAGCCCACACAGTTTTAAAAGCCACACCGGGCCATGGTAATCAATAAATCTGATGATCAGATAACGTACAAGAAAAAATATTATCTAAAAAAAAAAAATATATACATGTATATAAAAATATATATAAAAACATATCAATAAAATGTGTAAATATACAAACTACCAGATTGGGCACACCCACTCGCTATGTATACATACATACTATTACTAACGTTCATGAAGTCATTAACTCTTCATGAAATTGGTTCACATACAGATGGTTAATTGCATGGATATAGGAGAGATCTTACATGTAAAATGCAAACTATGAATATAGTAACCTATATGTAAAAAAATATATATTAGAAGTATAATACGTCTCTCCCCAAAGATACGATTAATTCCATAATTTGGTTAAAAATGACAGTATTGGATAAATCAATATTCGTCTACATGATCAGAGAGAAAATTGCTTAACCCTAGACAGAGTGATTAATAAAAAAAACTTAGCTAGGGTGAATGAAAAGGATTTAGAACCCAATCCAACCTGACTGTCTAGTTATAAGGACTTGTAATAACTGTGTTAGCTCCTTAATGGACATTAATCATGTTGTTTCTATAAGGTGCCTAGACTCAAACTGGTTTTACTTATTTAGAGGTACATAACGTGACATTCATATAAATAGTAACGATAAATTGTAAATCAAAATACATTAAATTTTATAACCACATATACATGTTGATGCTAACAGGAGTCAGGAACCCAGTCCTACAAATCTAAATGAAAATACTAATTAAAATGACCTCGAATTAGGTACTAAGTGTTGGGTTTGCTGTATGTGGACTATAGTTTGATCACTTGATGATGTTCATTATTCCTCATAATATAGTGCTTATAATTATAGTAAAATTATTTAGCTAACATATACCTAGTGTATTAGATGAAAAGGGTCAAATTAAAGCTAGATGGTAATCTCACATCAATGAAGGAGGATAATAACAATAGGGTTATAATGTGTCTAGCAGTATAATAATATCAGTGTGGAGCCTATATATCAGGGGTGGGTATTAAAGTCCTAAATTGAACTAAATACAGAATGACTCATAGTAGATCAGTTAGTTGAAGGCCGCCATATCAATATTAGCGTTTAGGCCACCAGGAGACAGGGTGCGCATCTTCCAGATCCAAAAAGTCTCCCTTTGTCTTAAATGCAAATATCTGTTTCTACCCCATTTGGGGTACACTTGTTCTAGAGGGAATATGCTAGAGGGAGACTTTTTGGATCTGGAAGATGCGCACCCTGTCTCCTGGTGGCCTAAACGCTAATATTGATATGGCGGCCTTCAACTAACTGATCTACTATGAGTCATTCTGTATTTAGTTCAATTTAGGACTTTAATACCCACCCCTGATATATAGGCTCCACACTGATATTATTATACTGCTAGACACATTATAACCCTATTGTTATTATCCTCCTTCATTGATGTGAGATTACCATCTAGCTTTAATTTGACCCTTTTCATCTAATACACTAGGTATATGTTAGCTAAATAATTTTACTATAATTATAAGCACTATATTATGAGGAATAATGAACATCATCAAGTGATCAAACTATAGTCCACATACAGCAAACCCAACACTTAGTACCTAATTCGAGGTCATTTTAATTAGTATTTTCATTTAGATTTGTAGGACTGGGTTCCTGACTCCTGTTAGCATCAACATGTATATGTGGTTATAAAATTTAATGTATTTTGATTTACAATTTATCGTTACTATTTATATGAATGTCACGTTATGTACCTCTAAATAAGTAAAACCAGTTTGAGTCTAGGCACCTTATAGAAACAACATGATTAATGTCCATTAAGGAGCTAACACAGTTATTACAAGTCCTTATAACTAGACAGTCAGGTTGGATTGGGTTCTAAATCCTTTTCATTCACCCTAGCTAAGTTTTTTTTATTAATCACTCTGTCTAGGGTTAAGCAATTTTCTCTCTGATCATGTAGACGAATATTGATTTATCCAATACTGTCATTTTTAACCAAATTATGGAATTAATCGTATCTTTGGGGAGAGACGTATTATACTTCTAATATATATTTTTTTACATATAGGTTACTATATTCATAGTTTGCATTTTACATGTAAGATCTCTCCTATATCCATGCAATTAACCATCTGTATGTGAACCAATTTCATGAAGAGTTAATGACTTCATGAACGTTAGTAATAGTATGTATGTATACATAGCGAGTGGGTGTGCCCAATCTGGTAGTTTGTATATTTACACATTTTATTGATATGTTTTTATATATATTTTTATATACATGTATATATTTTTTTTTTTTTAGATAATATTTTTTCTTGTACGTTATCTGATCATCAGATTTATTGATTACCATGGCCCGGTGTGGCTTTTAAAACTGTGTGGGCTATTTGTTAAAACCACACTGAGTAATTCCCCAATACACTCGTAATTATGGAGGTGTGTGATTACAAGCACCTCATTGGTTAGTTTACGCCAATGGAACTCCCAGTATGGGGACACACCCACGTACATGCGCAATATGCATTTGGAGACGCTGTATTACTGATATAAGTTCGTGGTTTTTATGTGTTTCATTATACACTTATGCACCTGAGGAAACGGTCACGTACAGACCGAGAAACGTTGTGTAAATAAAGTCCTTTTTGATTTTATTACTGCAGCCACGAACTTTCTTTTCTGATATTTTTAATGGCAACATTGTAGTTTGTTACCACCGTCACAAACCACTTTTATCCTTGCTGTATCACCTCTCACCGGAGAGCACGGATTTTAACTGGATAGCTGGATTTGGGGAAACCGCAAGAGAGTCCTATTGGAATACTGGCTGGGAGCCACAACCACTAGCGGAGCCATCTTAATCGGTAGAGACAAGCGGAACCTTACCACCACAGTGGAGTGGGAGTTAGCTGGACAACTCTGAGAGTCCAGGAGGCACCTGTGACACTTCTCAAGTGTCTTTCATCCTGTGAGTACCTGGTATTATTTACTAAGCGTGTTCCATCCCATTGGTAACCGCACTATGTTGGCGCCTTCTTTTCTCTTTTTTTCTATTTAGTATCCACCCCTGGGTCACCAACAGGGATCTTTTGGAGAAGAGCCTGCCTACTGTGATTTGGACATTACGCCCATCATATATGTAACACTTTGAACTTTGATCATTGGGACTTTTTCACTATAATATTTTACAATTCTATCACATTGCTGTGTTTATTATTTACAGTGCCCTTGCAGTTTTATCACCTTATTATTTTGGGGTGTTTGCTGCAAAGACACCACTATATTATGTTATCACTTTTAATATTTAAGAAGAATTTATTTGTTTCTTAAGAATCATTTGTATCCTAATATAATTTGAATGGGGTATTTTTCTATAACGATTTGTATCGTATAGTTATATATTTAGATTTTTAACACTGTGATTGTGTCTCACTGTCATACAGACAGTGGATTTTCAGACCATTGGCGCACTAATTATATACTAGCACTTTTTTAAGAATTTATTTTGTTCTCAATTGGATTCTATTATTTCCACTATTACTGGGGGGGGGGGGGGGATGAGTTTTTTACATCAAGATAAAAAGTCTAAGGGTAAATTTAAGGCTCCTAATCATTTTTAGTTTTTTGTCAGAATAAGGAACAAAAAGTCTACTCCTTCCCCTAAGGCCTCTGGTTCCAACTGGAAACCATCTTCAAATTGGAACAAAACCAAGCCTTATAAAAAACTAAATCCAGCCCTCAAGACTGCATGAAGTGCGGCCCTCAATCCAGTTCAGCTGGTGGGGGGGCAGAATGAAATTATTTCATGAAATTTGGTCAGGTTCCGTTCAGAATCAGTGGATTCAGAATATTGTGTCTCAAGGGTATTGAATAGGTTTCAGAAAGAGACCTCCCTTGGGAAGATTCTTTCTTTCTCATGTTCCAACAAATACTGTGAAGGCTCAGGCTTTTCTGAAATGTGTTTCAGATCTAGAGCTTTCAGGGGTGATTGTTCAAGTTCCTCTACATGAACAGGGTTTGGGGTTCTATTCAAATCTATTCATTGTCCTAAAAGAATTCTTTCAGACAAGTTCTGGATCTGAAACTTTTAAATCATTTTGTAAGAGTCCCAACTTTAAAGATGGTGACTATAAGGACTACTCTGCCTTTTGTTCAGCAAGGGCATTTTATGTCCACAATAGACTTAGTTTGCTTATCTTCATATTCCAATTCATCCAGACCAGTTTCTGAGATTCTCTTTTCTAGACAAGCATTACCAGTTTGTCGCTCTTCCATTTTGCCTAGCGACAGCTCCAAGAATCTTTTCGAAGGTTATCGGTGCCCTTCTATCTGTAATCAGAGAGCAGGGTATTGCGGTGTTTCCTTATTTGGATAATATCTTGGTACTAGCTCAGTCTTTTCATTTAGCAGAATCTCACACAAACCAACTAGTGTGGTTTCTTCAAAGGCATGGTTGGAGAATCAATTTAGAAGAGCTTCTTTATTCCTTAAACAAGGGTCACCTTTTTAGGTTTCCAGATAGATTCAGTGTCCATGACTCTGTCTTTAACAGACAAGAGGTGAATGAAATTGGTTTTAGCTTGTCTAAACCTTCAGTCTCGATCGTTCCCTTCAGTGGCTATGTGCATGTAAGCTTTAGATCTTATGACTGCAGCATCGGACGCGATCCCCTTTGCTCATTTTTATATGAGACCTCTGCAGCTTTGCATGCTGAATCAATGGTGCAGGGATTATACTCGGTTATCATAACTGATATACTTAAATCCCAACATTCAACTCTCTCTGTCATGGTGGTTGGACCATCATCGGATTGTTCGAGGGGCCTCTTTTGTTCATCCTTCCTGGACTGTAATCTCAACAGACGCAAGTCTTTCAGGTTGGGGAGCTGCCTGGGGGTCTCTGACAGCACAAGGGGTTTGGACACCTCAAGAGGCGAGGTTACCAATCAATATTTTAGAACTCTGTGCTATCTTCAGAGCTCTTCAAGCTTTGCCTCTGTTAAAGAGAGAACTTTTCATTTGTTTTCAGACAGACAATATCACAACAGTGGCATATGTCAGTCATCAGGGAGGGACTCGCAGCTCTTTAGCAATGAAAGAAGTATCTCAAATACTTTATTGGGCGGAGTCCAACTCTTGTCTAATTTCTGCGATTCATATTCCAGGTGTAGACAATTGGAAAGTGGATTATCTCAGTCGTCAGACTTTGCATCCGGGGGAGTGGTCTCTCCATCCAGATGTGTTTCTTCAAATTGTACAAATGTTGGGTCTTCCAGAAATAGATTTGATGGCCTCTCGTTTGAACAAGAAACTTCCCAGATATATTTCCTGATCCTAGGATCCTCAGGCAGAAATGGATGCTTTAGAAGTTCCTTGGTTTTACCAACCTGCTTAAATTTTTCCACCTCTAGTTCTTCTTCCAAGGGTGAGCTCCAAGATCATAATAGAACAATCTCATGTGTTTCTGATAGCACCAGCATGGCCTCACAGGTTCTGGTATGCGGATCTTGTCCGGATGTCCAGTTGACAGCCTTGGCCACTTCCTTTAAGGCCAGAGCTTTTGTCTCAAGGGCCGTTTTTCCATCAGGATCTCAAATCTCTAAATTTGAAGGTATGGAAATTGAACGCTTAGTTCTTAGTCATAGAGGTTTCTCTAACTCAGTGATTAACACTATTTTACAGGTTTGTATGTCTGTTTCGAGGAAGATTTATTATCGGGTTTGGAAAACCTATATTTCATGATGCTCCTCTCATCATTTTTCTTGGCATTCTTTTAGAATTGGATTTTACAGTTTCTTTAGGAAGGTTTGGATAAGGGTTTGTCTGCAAATACATTGAAGGGACATATCTCTGCTCTTTCTGTTTTATTTCATAGAAACCTGTTATTAAGTCTATTTCTCCTCCTTGGAGTATGAATTTGGTTTTAAGGATTTTGCAGGCTCCTCCTTTTGAACCTATCAATTATTTGGATATTAAACTACTTTCTTGGAAAGTGTTATTTCTTCTGGCTATCTCTTCTGCTAGAAGAGTTTCTGAGTTGTCAGCTCTCTCTTGTGAGTCTCCTTATCTGATATTCCATCAAGATAAAGCTGTTTTGCGGACTTCGTTTAAATTTTTGCCTAAGGTTGTGAATTCTAACAACATTAGTAGGGAAATTGTTGTTCCTTCCTAGTGTCCTAATCCTAAGAATTCTCTTGAGAGATCTCTACATTCTTTGGATGTGGTAAGAGCTTTGAAATACTATGTTGAGGCTACTAAGGATTTCAGAAAGACTTCTAGTTTATTTGTTATTTTCTCTGGTTCCAGGAAAAATCACAAAGCCTCTGCCATTTCTTTGGCATCTTGGTTGAAACGTTTGATTCACAAGGCTTATTTGGAGGCGGTGCAAAGAATTACAGCTCATTCTACTAGATCAGTTGCCACTTCTTGGGCTTTCAAGAATAGAGCTTCAGTTGATCAGATTTGTAAAGCAGCAACTTGGTCTTCTTTGCATACATTTACTAAATTTTACCATTTTGATGTATTTGCTTCTTCAGAAGCAGTCTTTGGTAGAAAAGTTCTTCAGGCAGCTGTCTCAGTTTGATTCCTTTGCCTATGTTTTGAGTTTTTTGAAATTTAAGTAAACAATTATTATTTGGATTTATTTTTTTCAGCGGTTATAGCTGTTTTTATTTTATCCCTCCCTCTCTAGTTACTCTGTGGATTTCCACATCTTGGGTATTATATCCCTTACGTCACTAGCTCATGGACTCTTGCCACTTACATGAAAGAAAACATAATTTATGTAAGAACTTACCTGATAAATTCATTTCTTTCATAGTGGCAAGAGTCCATGAGAGCCACCCTTTTTTGGTGGTTATGATTTTTTTTTTGTATAAAAGCACTTTATTTTTTTCCATTTCCTCTTTTTGTATGCTTTTTTACTCCTTTTTACACCTCACTACTTTGCTATACGTTAAAACTGAGGTATGTGTCTGGTGGGAGATGTATTTATAGGCATTTTGAAGTTTGAAAAATTTGCCCCCTCCTGGTAGGAATGTATATCCCATACGTCACTAGCTCATGGACTCTTGCCACTATGAAAAAATGAATTTATCAGGTAATTTCATACATAAATTATGTTTTTTTGGCACCATAGCTGGCATATTTGCTATGGTATATAAACCTGTAAAATATATATAGAAACTTGCGCAAAAACAAATGTTAATGCAAAAAGCAAATTGTAATAAGAAAATATGTGCATACACTAATAAAAGTACAATACAATGTTGATCTAAAAAGTTACAGGAAAATATATAATAAAATCATAATTCCCAATATTACAAGAGTCCAGAGTCCTCTAAATCATGCATTACTCTGAACGTGGCTTGGTTGTTGGTGCCAATGCACTGGTCTGAGTATTTAAAAGACTGCTGATCTAATGGGATTTTCACGCACAACCATCTCTAGGGTTTACAGAGAGTGGTCCGAAAAAGAGAAAATATCCAGTGAGCGGCAGTTGTGTGGACTAAAATGCCTTGTTGAGGTCAGAGGGAGAATGGGCAGACTGGAACGAGATGATAGGCAACAGTAACTTAAAGGGACATAAAACAAGTTGGGATAGAGACAAAATATAATAATACATACTTTAATTACTTTACCTGCAAATTTTTACTGCAGAGCCTCACCATTAACATTTTCTTTTAAGTGTCTGATTTGTACAGCTCTAACTCCCCCACACAATTCCTTTTATGGTTGCATATATATCCACCTTTGATATGGTAGAAGGCAAGACTTTAACAGTCATTATCTGCTGGAGCATGCCTAGAAGCAAATAAGCCACTGTGGACTCAGTTAAAATACAATGCCTGTGTTTCTGATGTTAAACACTGATAGCGGGGGGTGGACCGGGCTACTCC
>NC_069502.1:412925557-412935557 GCF_027579735.1 Bombina bombina
GTATACAGTGACTGGGTAAATATACCGAATAGGCATACACTGGAGACACACTATACTACAAACAAATGTGTGGTGAATCCGGTAAGCCTAGGTATTCTACCATTTTATAATACGACCATTACAACAGAAATGTGATCTCAGTATCTTGCAAGCCTGAGGGGGAAAAATTGTGGAGAGCAACAAGCCTGAGGGATTTGCACCTTTAATCTGCATAACCGTGCCTGTACCTTACCTCATTTGATTGAGGGTTTCTTTGTGAGTACCCATCTGTATGGGAATCTTAGTGTGTGTGTGTGCGTGTGTGTGTATGTATGTATGTGTATATATATATATATATATATATATATATATATATATATAAAATTGTAGAAATAGACAAGCGCACAGAGGCACTCCTAGTGTAATACGCTTTCTACTTAAATATATATATAAACAAAGGAATTATCCATACATGATTTTACCTCATTGAGTATGAGGTATTTCTGCAGCACTGTGTTAGTGAAAGGTAACTCCTTGATCTGGATTCCTCCTGTCTCCCTTGGAACGGCCAAGGTTTTTACACAGTCCTTAGAGTTGATGTTCACTCTGTGCAGTGGAATTATAAGGGGTTAAAACGTTCTGCTGCTGTTTCAGGAGTGCAGACTTATATTGCAGAAAGGAGTATATTAACACGTGTTATTTATAAGTTTAAAAGAAACAGATATTTAATATACAGATAGATTATAAAACATATATAAAATACATATAATAACAATAATACATGAAGTGAAAGTACAACAAACAAGAGGGTTCCTTCCTCTTTACAAAGAAGTGCTTAAGTTTTGAAATGAAAAAAGAGCAGTAGTCAGAAATCTTGTTACAGGATAATGCTTATTCATGTTCCTTGCTGACTAAATTGCTCTCTATACACAAATATTAACAGCTATGGAGCGATTAAGGTGCATAACTGCTACTGCACTGTATCACAATATGCAGCAGCTGTTACCTTATTGTGCTCCATGTGTAGAAAGTGTAAGTTGGGACGTGTGGCAGGGGGCGGAGCCTAACCCATTTCACAACCAATCGGTTGCTTCTTCAGAGGTAAGGGCCGCCCCCCTGACCTGAATGCTTTATGCGTTAGTAGTGCAACTGGCAATTACCTCTCATGGCCCCTCAGTCGCCATCTTTGTTTGGGGTAAAATCTTTCTTGTTATACAATGTTCCCTATATAACGGATCCAAGTGATATACTTAGAAGCCTATTTTACAGCATCTATTTTAAAATACATATACAGAATGTCATATCATATAAAAAATTGTTGTTGTTAAAACGAGTACATGCAGATGCACTTATCTATGTGTATAGTTAATAAACAAGTACAAGTTGGTGCACTCCTCTATGTCTATAATTAACAAATATCATGTCATAAACATCCCCTATTTTCCACATCTTTAGTGTGTCTAAATAATTTCATAAATACAGGTACAAATCAAATGTATCCAAAACGAATAGTAAGTGCCTATATACTTGTCTTTGGCTACATGATAGAAATGGTAGTTATAGGTTAAAAATCATAGATAAAATTCATAGGTTAAAAATATAAAAATATATATAATTAATATATAAATAGATAGCTAGAAAACGTCCTCCTATATTTATGTGTTCATATAACTGAGCATTTCAGTATATATATCATATTACACATTACACTAAAACCAGTTTACTAGAAGCGTAATTAGAACAGGAAACTACAGGAATGAAGCAAGATCAATATCTTTATTTAAAGGGACACTAAACCAAAATTTTTATTTCATGATTCAAGAAGAGAACACAATTTTAAACAACATTCCAATTTACTTCTATTATCTAATTAGCTTCATTATTTAGCTATCCTTTGTTGATGAAATAGCAATGCACATTTTTGAGCCAATCACACGAGGCATCTAGGTGCAGCAACCAATCAGCAGCTACTGAGCCTATCTAGATATGCTTTTCAGCAAAGTATATCAAGAGAATGAAGCAAATTAGATAATAGAAGTAAAGTAGAAATTTAAATTGGGTTTCATGTCCCTTTAACCCTTTTGGTTCTAGGGTATTTATTTTATGTATCCAAAAGGTTTCCCTTTTTCGCAGCTCTAAAAGTCTGTTACCTCCTCTGTTTCATTTTTGAACTTGTTCAATAGCCTTAATAAAAAACTCATTTTTGTTTTTTCCATGTACCTTAGAAAAATGGTTTATCAATGGGTTTTTTAAAACACCATCTTCAATGTTTTTCATGTGTTCCAGACAGCGTATCTTTAAGCTTCTTTTAGTGCGCCCTATGTACCTCATCGGAGTATTGCAAGTACATTCCAACATATACACAACATAGTCGGATCTACAATTAAGCATATTCTTAATTTTAAACTTGTCTCTGTTTCTTTTATATATATATATATATATATATATATATATATATATATATATATATATATATATATATGTATAATCTGAATAGGAATAAGCACTCACTGGATTTCAAAACAACAAATATTTATTCGGCAGTGACGTTTCGGGGCATTCACCCCTTCCTGAATGCCCCGAAACGTCACTGCCGAATAAATATTTGTTGTTTTGAAATCCAGTGAGTGCTTATTCCTATTCAGATTGTTCATTCCGTTAAGCACCCTGGTCTGTGTCTGGGTTGGCTAGTGAGAGTGCACTAAATTGAAGTCTCTCTATATATATATATATATATATATATATATATATATATATATATTTGTAATAAAATTTATTGCACTATGAGAAGTGCTTTTGTGCGCTTGATCTTTTAGATTACAATTACTACTGGACTTGGATTTAATACATGAGGGGTTCTTTGTCAAGCAGGCAGTACTTCTTGTGGACCATCATTTTAAACAAGAGGAAAAGGCTCTATTTTGGATTTGACTGTTATTTCAGATAAGTCAATTATCTTATCACAGTGACTTTATAAAAAAAATCATTAATAGTTTTATTCTTTTTGTTGTGTGTGTGTGCGCGCAGCTATTATGAGAGAGAGAGAGAGAGAGAGAGAGATTGAGAGAGAGAGATTGAGAGAGAGAGAGATTGAGAGAGAGATTGAGATTCAGCCGGATCATGGACATCATTTGGGTTAGATTAGGGGTATGTGGGTGGTGGGTTGTAATGTTGGGGGGGGGGTATTGTATGTGTTTTTTTTACAAGCAAAAGAGCTGAATTCTTTGGGGCAGTCCCTGCAAAGGGCCCTGTTCAGGGCTGGTAAGGTAAAAGAGCTTTGAACTTTTGTAATTTAGAATAGGGTAGGGCATTTTTTTATTTTGGGGGTCTTTGTTATTTTATTAGGGGGCTTAGAGTAGGTGTAATTAGTTTAAAATTGTTGTAATATTTTTCTGATGTTTGTAAATATTTTTTTATTTTTTGTAACTTAGTTCTTTTTTATTTTTTGTACTTTAGTTAGTTTATTTCATTGTATTTATTTGTAGATATTGTATTTAATTAATGTATTGATAGTGTAGTGTTAGGTTTAATTGTAGGTAATTGTAGGTATTTTATTTAATTAATTTATTGATAGTGTAGTGTTAGGTTTAATTGTAAATTAGGTTAGGATTTATTTTACAGGTAATTTTGTAATTATTTTAACTATTTTAGCTATTAAATAGTTCTTAACTATTTAATAGCTATTGTACCTGGTTAAAATAAATACAAAGTTACCTGTAAAATAAATATAAATCCTAAAATAGCTATAATATAATTATAATTTATATTGTAGCTATATTAGGGTTTATTTTACAGGTAAGTATTGAGCTTTAAATAGGAATAATTTATTTAATAAGAGTTAATTTATTTCGTTAGATTTAAATTATATTTAATTTAGGGGGGTGTTAGGGTTAGACTTAGCTTTAGGGGTTAATCCATTTATTACAGTAGCGGCGAGATTCGGTCGGCAGATTAGGGGTTAATAATTGAAGTTAGGTGTCGGCGATGTTAGGGAGGGCAGATTAGGGGTTAATACTATTTATTATAGGGTTATTGAGGCGGGAGTGAGGCGGATTAGGGGTTAATAACTTTATTATAGTAGCGGTGAGATCCGCTCGGCAGATTAGGGGTTAATAAGTGTAGGCAGGTGGAGGCGACGTTGAGGGAGGCAGATTAGGGGCTAATAAATATAATATAGGGGTCGGCGGTGTTAGGGGCAGCAGATTAGGGGTACATAAGGATAACATAGGTAGCGGTCGGCAGATTAGGGGTTAATTATTGTAGGTAACTGGCGGCGACGTTGTGGGGGGCAGGTTAGGGGTTAATAAATATAATATAGGGGTCGGCGGTGTTAGGGGCAGCAGATTAGGAATACATAAGTATAACGTAGGTGGCGGTCGGCAGATTAGGGGTTAAAAAAAATTAATCGAGTGGGGGGACCTCGGTTTAGGGGTACATAGGTAGTTTATGGGTGTTAGTGTACTTTAGAGCACAGTAGTTAAGAGCTTTATAAACCAGCGTTAGCCCAGAAAGCTCTTAACTACTGACTTTTTTCTGCGGCTGGAGTTTTGTCGTTAGATTTCTAACGCTCACTTCAGACACGACTCTAAATACCGGAGTTAGAAAGATCCCATTGAAAAGATAGGATACGCAAATGACGTAAGGGGATCTGCGGTATGGAAAAGTCGCGGCTGGAAAGTGAGCGTTAGACCCTTTCCTGACTGACTAAAAATACCGGCGGTAGCCCAAAACCAGCGTTAGGAGCCTCTAACGCTGGTTTTGACGGCTACCGCCAAACTCTAAATCTAGGCCTAACTTAATAAGTTCATATTGTAGCATCATGAGATCTGGGTTGTGTCAGATCTAGCCATATGAGAGCTGTGCCTGAATTTTAGGCATTTTTCCAATCAGTCAAAACAGTAGTTTACTTATTTTATTCACATAATTAAGTCCAATTTGACAAGTGTATATTGTACTATATTGTGATCTGGGTGATGTCAGATCTAGCCAGTAGATATCAGTACGCAAATCGCAGGCAATGTACCAGTTATTTAGAGCATCCCTGTACTAAACA
This sequence comes from Bombina bombina, assembly GCF_027579735.1. Lineage (NCBI taxonomy): Eukaryota > Metazoa > Chordata > Amphibia > Anura > Bombinatoridae > Bombina > Bombina bombina. Next base: position 412,930,590 of record NC_069502.1, read on the forward strand.
CTTTTATGTGACCTAACTATGGCCTAGATTTTGAGTTTTGTCGGTAAAGACCCGCGTAGCTAACGCCGGCTTTTTTCTGGCCGCACCATAAAAATAACTCTGGTATTGAGAGTCCACATAAAGGCTGCGTTAGGCTCCAAAAAAGGAGCGTAGAGCATATTTAACGCAGCTTCAACTCTCGATACCAGAGTTGCTTACGCAAGCGGCCAGCCTCAAAAACGTGCTTGTGCACGATTCCCCCATAGAAAACAATGGGGCTGTTTGAGCTGAAAAAAAACCTAACACCTGCAAAAAAGCCGCGTTCAGCTCCTAACGCAGCCCCATTGTTTGCTATGCGGAAACACTTCCTACGTCTGCACCTAACACTCTAACATGTACCCCGAGTCTAAACACCCCTAACCTTACCCTTATTAACCCCTAATCTGCCGCCCCTGCTATCGCTGACCCCTGCATATTATTATTAACCCCTAATCTGCCCTCCCTAACATCGCCGACACCTAACTTCAATTATTAACCCCTAATCTGCCGACTGGAGCTCACCGCTATTCTAATAAATGTATTAACCCCTAAAGCTAAGTCTAACCCTAACACTAACACCCCCCTAAGTTAAATATAATTTACATCTAACGAAATTAATTATCTCTTATTAAATAAATTATTCCTATTTAAAGCTAAATACTTACCTGTAAAATAAATCCTGATATAGCTACAATATAAATTATAATTATATTATAGCTATTTTAGGATTAATATTTATTTGACAGGCAACTTTGTAATTATTTTAACCAGGTACAATAGCTATTAAATAGTTAAGAACTATTTAATAGCTACCTAGTTAAAATAATTACAAAATTACCTGTAAAATAAATCCTAACCTAAGTTACAATTAAACCTAACACTATACTATCATTAAATTAATTAAATAAAATACCTACAATTACCTACAATTAAACCTAACACTACACTATCAATAAATAAATTAAATACAATTCCTACAAATAACTACAATGAAATAAACTAACTAAAGTACAAAAAATAAAAAAGAACTAAGTTACAAAAAATAAAAAAATATTTACAAACATAAGAAAAATATTACAACAATTTTAAACTAATTACACCTACTCTAAGCCCCCTAATAAAATAACAAAGACCCCCAAAATAAAAAATGCCCTACCCTATTCTAAATTACTAAAGTTCAAAGCTCTTTTACCTTACCAGCCCTGAACAGGGCCCTTTGCGGGGCATGCCCCAAGAAGTTCAGCTCTTTTGCCTGTAAAAAAAAAAATACAATACCCCCCCCCAACATTACAACCCACCACCCACATACCCCTAATCTAACCCAAACCCCCCTTAAATAAACCTAACACTAAGCCCCTGAAGATCTTCCTACCTTATCTTCACCATACCAGGTTCACCGATCCGTCCTGAAGAGCTCCTCCGATGTCCTGATCCAAGCCCAAGCGGGGGGCTGAAGAGGTCCATGATCCGGCTGAAGTCTTCATCCAAGCGGGAGCTGAAGAGGTCCATGATCCGGATGGAGTCTTCATCCAAGCGGGAGCTGAAGAGGTCCATGATCCGGATGGAGTCTTCATCCAAGCGGGAGCTGAAGAGGTCCATGATCCGGATGAAGTCTTCTATCAACGGCATCTTCAATCTTCTTTCTTCAGGAGCCATCATCTTCCATCCGACGCGGAACATCCTCTTCTCCCGACGCCTACTAGCCGAATGACGGTTCCTTTAAGGGACGTCATCCAAGATGGCCTCCCTCGAATTCCGATTGGCTGATAGGATTCTATCAGCCAATCGGAATTAAGGTAGGAATATTCTGATTGGCTGATGGAATCAGCCAATCAGAATCAAGTTCAATCCGATTGACTGATCCAATCAGCCAATCAGATTGAACTCGCATTCTATTGGCTGTTCCGATCAGCCAATAGAATGCGAGCTCAATCTGATTGGATCAGCCAATCGGATTGAACTTGATTCTGATTGGCTGATTCCATCAGCCAATCAGAATATTCCTACCTTAATTCCGATTGGCTGATAGAATCCTATCAGCCAATCGGAATTCGAGGGACGCCATCTTGGATGACGTCCCTTAAAGGAACCGTCATTCGGCTAGTAGGCGTCGGGAGAAGAGGATGTTCCGCGTCGGATGGAAGATGATGGCTCCCGAAGAAAGAAGATTGAAGATGCCGTTGATAGAAGACTTCATCCGGATCATGGACCTCTTCAGCTCCCGCTTGGATGAAGACTTCATCCGGATCATTGACCTCTTCAGCTCCCGCTTGGATGAAGACTTCAGCCGGATCATGGACCTCTTCAGCCCCCCGCTTGGGCTTGGATCAGGACATCGGAGGAGCTCTTCAGGACGGATCGGTGAACCTGGTATGGTGAAGATAAGGTAGGAAGATCTTCAGGGGCTTAGTGTTAGGTTTATTTAAGGGGGGTTTGGGTTAGATTAGGGGTATGTGGGTGGTGGGTTGTAATGTTGGGAGGGGGGGTATTGTATGTTTTTTTTTTACAGGCAAAAGAGCTGAACTTCTTGGGGCATGCCCCGCAAAGGGCCCTGTTCAGGGCTGGTAAGGTAAAAGAGCTTTGAACTTTAGTAATTTAGAATAGGGTAGGGCATTTTTTATTTTGGGGGTCTTTGTTATTTTATTAGGGGGCTTAGAGTAGGTGTAATTAGTTTAAAATTGTTGTAATATTTTTCTTATGTTTGTAAATATTTTTTTATTTTTTGTAACTTAGTTCTTTTTTATTTTTTGTACTTTAGTTAGTTTATTTCATTGTAGTTATTTGTAGGAATTGTATTTAATTTATTTATTGATAGTGTAGTGTTAGGTTTAATTGTAGGTAATTGTAGGTATTTTATTTAATTAATTTAATGATAGTATAGTGTTAGGTTTAATTGTAACTTAGGTTAGGATTTATTTTACAGGTAATTTTGTAATTATTTTAACTAGGTAGCTATTAAATAGTTCTTAACTATTTAATAGCTATTGTACCTGGTTAAAATAATTACAAAGTTGCCTGTCAAATAAATATTAATCCTAAAATAGCTACAATGTAATTATAATTTATATTGTAGCTATATTAGGATTTATTTTACAGGTAAGTATTTATCTTTAAATAGGAATAATTTATTTAATAAGAGTTAATTAATTTCGTTAGATTAAAATTATATTTAATTTAGGGGGGTGTTAGTGTTAGGGTTAGACTTAGCTTTAGGGGTTAATACATTTATTAGAATAGCGGTGAGCTCCGGTCGGCAGATTAGGGGTTAATAAGTGTAGGCAGGTGGAGGCGACGTTGTGGGGGGCAGATTAGGGGTTAATAAATATAATATAGGGGTCGGCGGTGTTAGGGGCAGCAGATTAGGGGAACATAAGGATAACGTAGGTGGCGGTCGGCAGATTAGGGGTTAAAAAATTTAATCGAGTGGCGGCGATGTGGGGGGACCTCGGTTTAGGGGTACATAGGTAGTTTATGGGTGTTAGTGTACTTTAGAGTACAGTAGTTAAGAGCTTTATAAACCGGCGTTAGCCCAGAAAGCTCTTAACTACTGACTTTTTTCCTGCGGCTGGAGTTTTGTCGTTAGATGTCTAACGCTCACTTCAGACACGACTCTAAATACCGGAGTTAGAAAGATCCCATTGAAAAGATAGGATACCCAATTTACGTAAGGGGATCTGCGGTATGGAAAAGTCGCGGCTGAAAAGTGAGCGTTAGACCCTATTTTGAGTGACTCCAAATACCGGAGTTAGCCTAAAACCAGCGTTAGGAGCCTCTAACGCTGGTTTTCACGGCTACCGCTAAACTCCAAATCTAGGCCTATATGTTCTAGAGCACAGCTTGACCAATAGATTTTAATCCACAACACGGATGTACAATTTACCGTTAACATAGGAGGAGCTACATGATTTAGGGTTAGATTCACACTAGGTTAGATTTTATTTGCTCTATGATAGATACAAACTAGTGGCGGACAACACACCCTTAAATTAAGTTAACCTCATATGCTTTGGATCATTCTAATAGCATAAATAGCACATATTGCAAATAATATATATGCAATACACATGCAGTATAAGTCCATTAGAGACTAATACTAGGTATATGTTTCAATAGAGGTTAATCGTTAGGTAACCTATAATAGTGAGATCTGATCAGATCCCTCAGTATAAATACTATGCCGGTGACTTATTCAAGAGGTACCAACTAACATTGGTTGAATTAAAGTGAACCTCTGAATCATAGTGTGACCTTACATGATCTCCTAGTAGATTTGTAACACTTTTGATCACATTGAGCTACAATCTGGTGGTGTAAGATTTAATTGAACAAGTAACAAACAAGTATAACCACATGTGTTTAAGCACAACATATACTTTTAAATAATAGATATACCAGACAGAGTGTTAGACTGCTGGTACAAGTTATCATTATTTCTCATCGTGGGGGTTATTATCAAGAGTTGTCAACTAATTGATTTCACTCAACCCTCCCTTTATGATCTCAGATACAAATCATCTTATAATAAAGAAGAATTAACCCAGCATAGTATAATATTCTCTACATTTGATCACCCCAATTATCCTACATCCCTAATCTCCATACAATTTGAATGTTAGGTTTAAAGCAGTTGTATATACGTATGGTATATTTGTTATTCTATACCCAAGATAGAGTGGTGTGAACAGTAGAGGGACTACTTACCTCATTATATCCAGGCCAGATATATTATTATTCCCTCTCTGAATAATTATTAGGAGCATCACTAAGGTATTTCTGGATTTTTTTTAAATGTGTGTTGAGTTTTGATTCTAATATTTATAAATAAAATTATATTTTAATTATTCCCTCCTTTTGTGAAAGCAATTGCCTTCATAAGTCAGGGCCCAGAGTGCTCGTTGTGCAAACTTCTTGGTGGGCATCCTAGGCTTTCTCCAGCCATCCCACTTTTAG